>NW_027189330.1:0-27500 GCF_040958095.1 Procambarus clarkii
CACCCCTTCCCCACTTTCCTAGGGCCAGGCCAATTCCAGCTATCCGGGGAACCTGTCGAAACAGAGGCAGCTACAGGAGGGGACACACAAATATTTGTGCCCTGCAGTTACACAACCGTTCCGACAGGCTCGATCGCAATCTATCCAGATGAGAACACGTTCTCCTCCGACTAGACCACGCTGGAGTCGCTGTATGTTTAAAATTTGGTTCCTTTATTTATAGTTAGTATTTTTGGTGTATTAATTGATTTGTTTTATATTTTTAATGACTTACGTAGAGTGATTTAGGGAGTCGGGGGAGGTGGGGGGGAGCGGGGGTGGGAAGCGTGTGTAGTAGATTATACGAGATCGTGGTTAGTTAGTATTTATCTAGTTGTGTTCACCTAGTTGTTCTTGCGAGGGTTGAGCTCTGCTCTTTCGGCCAGCCTCTCAACTGTCAGTCAATCAATTTTTACTAGCTATAAAAAAAAATCCACATACACACACCCAAGAAGCAGCCCGTAACAGGTGTCTAATGCCCAAGTACCTATGTACTGCTAGGTAAGAGGAGCATCAGAATGAATGAAACTCTGCTGATTTTCGTTTGCGCCATCACCGGGGGATCGAACTTTGACCCTAGGATTACGAGTCGAGAGCGCTGTCCACTCAGCTATAAAGCCCCCTAGTGTGTGTATTGGTGCAAAAGATAATTTGGGAGAGGTGAATGGAAAGGAATGATGTTTGGTGGCCTTGAAGGCACTGGCTGGAAGAGGGTTGCCAGTTATGAATTTAAATTATAAATTTATTAAGATAGGATATATATGCAAAAGACGTTGTGAGAGATAGTAAGAAAAGTGTTTCTGACTGAGGTTAGGTACTGTGTGATTGACTTGTATGTTAGGAAAAAGAATATTTATCAGAAACATAGATGATCTTTAGAAATGTTTGTTTGCAAATAGTTGCAAATTATTGGGTAAAAAGCCAATGGTTACCGTACCTTGAACAAACACACGTGAGCACAATTAGTCGACGTGGGTCATAGAGTGAGAGTGAACAGCGAAACAGTAACAAAAAATGTGACAATAATGGGAAACTATGTCATTCAAACGTATACATGTTAACCATATAAATTACAGTAACACAAAACGCGCGCATACGTACATATGTCAATCAATTTACATAAATAAACATTCACTAATATGAACCTTTAAAATGGACACATACAGATAATTACCGTACACATGTCAGTTTAATTACAGGTACACATAAACACATATAGCTTCACGTGTCTGTCGGTCATGACAATAGTACACATGGATACGAATACAAAACAGTCCATTATCAACTAGTGTGTGTGTGTGTGTGTAGGTGTATTCTCACCTGGTTCTGTTTGCAGGGGTTGAGCTCTGGCTCTTTGGTCCCGCCTTTGTGTGTGTGTGTGTGTATTTTCTTTAAAAATGTTATATTTATATATATATATATAAATATATATATATATATATATATATATATATATATATATATATATATATATATATATATATATATATATATATACAAATTATATATTATATATATATATATACATGAAAAAAAAATATATGTTTATATATATATATTATACCAATATATATATGACAATGTCAGACCACGGAGGAAAAATGAAACAGGAATTTCCTTAAGTACTTTCGTATATTAAATACATCTTCAGAAAGTCAATATAAAATTAAATATACGAAAGTACTTGAGGAAATTCCTGTTTCATTTTTCCTCCGTGGTCTGACATTGTCACATTCTTAATCACGTGTTTTTTTTCGTGATATACACACACACACCACACACACACACATATATATATATATATATGTGTGTGTGTGTGTGTGTGTGTGTTGTGTGTGTGTGTGTGTGTGTATTTTCTTTAAAAATGTTATATTTTTAAATATATATGTATATTTAAATATTGATCTGAGCCTGTATGGATATGGAGCCTGTGGGTCCAGGAGGCCATCTGTGTCCCCTCAGATGGTCTCCCTTATTACAGGTTGTGTCTATGGATGTGTGTGTGTGTGAGTGTGAGTGTCGTTGTAAGTGTCCGGGTGAGTGCTGGTGTCCCTGTGAGTGTCCGGATGATTATGTGTCCGGTTACATCTGTGGTTTCAGGAGGCCATCTGTGTCCCTCAGAGGGTCTCCCTTATCACAGTCTATGGGTGTGTGTGTGTGTGTCCCTGTGAATGTTCGGATAAGGGTGTGTGTGTGTGTGTGTGTGTGTGTGTGTGTGTGTGTGTGAGTGTCCGGATTTATGTGAGGTTTGGTTCCAGGAACCATTTGTGTCCCTCCTACCCCAAATCTCCTCCTGATTCCCAACGTGGGTTCGAATCCCAGGTGATTAGACCTACCCTAGGTCTATGGATCCAAGGTATCCATCCGTGGGCTCAACGGATTTCACCCCTTCCCCACTTTCCTAGGGCCAGGCCAATTCCAGCTATCCGGGGAACCTGTCGAAACAGAGGCAGCTACAGGAGGGGACACACAAATATTTGTGCCCTGCAGTTACACAACCGTTCCGACAGGCTCGATCGCAATCTATCCAGATGAGAACACGTTCTCTCCGACTAGACCACGCTGGAGTCGCTGTATGTTTAAAATTTGGTTCCTTTATTTATAGTTAGTATTTTTGGTGTATTAATTGATTTGTTTTATATTTTTAATGACTTACGTAGAGTGATTTAGGGAGTCGGGGGAGGTGGGGGGGAGCGGGGGTGGGAAGCGTGTGTAGTAGATTATACGAGATCGTGGTTAGTTAGTATTTATCTAGTTGTGTTCACCTAGTTGTTCTTGCGAGGGTTGAGCTCTGCTCTTTCGGCCAGCCTCTCAACTGTCAGTCAATCAATTTTTACTAGCTATAAAAAAAAATCCACATACACACACCCAAGAAGCAGCCCGTAACAGGTGTCTAATGCCCAAGTACCTATGTACTGCTAGGTAAGAGGAGCATCAGAATGAATGAAACTCTGCTGATTTTCGTTTGCGCCATCACCGGGGGATCGAACTTTGACCCTAGGATTACGAGTCGAGAGCGCTGTCCACTCAGCTATAAAGCCCCCTAGTGTGTGTATTGGTGCAAAAGATAATTTGGGAGAGGTGAATGGAAAGGAATGATGTTTGGTGGCCTTGAAGGCACTGGCTGGAAGAGGGTTGCCAGTTATGAATTTAAATTATAAATTTATTAAGATAGGATATATATGCAAAAGACGTTGTGAGAGATAGTAAGAAAAGTGTTTCTGACTGAGGTTAGGTACTGTGTGATTGACTTGTATGTTAGGAAAAAGAATATTTATCAGAAACATAGATGATCTTTAGAAATGTTTGTTTGCAAATAGTTGCAAATTATTGGGTAAAAAGCCAATGGTTACCGTACCTTGAACAAACACACGTGAGCACAATTAGTCGACGTGGGTCATAGAGTGAGAGTGAACAGCGAAACAGTAACAAAAAATGTGACAATAATGGGAAACTATGTCATTCAAACGTATACATGTTAACCATATAAATTACAGTAACACAAAACGCGCGCATACGTACATATGTCAATCAATTTACATAAATAAACATTCACTAATATGAACCTTTAAAATGGACACATACAGATAATTACCGTACACATGTCAGTTTAATTACAGGTACACATAAACACATATAGCTTCACGTGTCTGTCGGTCATGACAATAGTACACATGGATACGAATACAAAACAGTCCATTATCAACTAGTGTGTGTGTGTGTGTGTAGGTGTATTCTCACCTGGTTCTGTTTGCAGGGGTTGAGCTCTGGCTCTTTGGTCCCGCCTTTGTGTGTGTGTGTGTATTTTCTTTAAAAATGTTATATTTATATATATATATATATAAATATATATATATATATATAATATATATTATATATATATATATATATATATATATAAATATATATATATATATATATATATATATATATATACATGAAAAAAAAATATATGTTTATATATATATATATATACCAATATATATATATGACAATGTCAGACCACGGAGGAAAAATGAAACAGGAATTTCCTTAAGTACTTTCGTATATAAATACATCTTCAAAAGTCATATAAAATTAAATATACGAAAGTACTTGAGGAATTCCTGTTTCATTTTTCCTCCGTGGTCTGACATTGTCACATTCTTAATCACGTGTTTTTTTTCGTGATATACACACACACACACACACACACACACATATTATATATATCTATATGTGTGTGTGTGTGTGTTGTGTGTGTGTGTGTGTGTGTGTGTGTATTTTCTTTAAAAAATGTTATATTTTAAATATATGTATATTTAAATATTGATCTGAGCCTGTATGGATATGGAGCCTGTGGGTCCAGGAGGCCATCTGTGTCCCTCAGATGGTCTCCCTTATTACAGGTTGTGTCTATGGATGTTGTGTGTGTGAGTGTGAGTGTCGTTGTAAGTGTCCGGGTGAGTGCTGGTGTCCCTGTGAGTGTCCGGATGATTATGTGTCCGGTTACATCTGTGGTTTCAGGAGGCCATCTGTGTCCCCTCAGAGGGTCTCCCTTATCACAGTCTATGGGTGTGTGTGTGTGTCCCTGTGAATGTTCGGATAAGGTGTGTGTGTGGTGTGTGTGTGTGGTGTGTGTGTGTGTGTGGTGTGTCTGTGTGTGTGTGGAGTGTCCGGATTTATGTGAGGTTTGGTTCCAGGAACCATTTGTGTCCCTCCTACCCCAAATCTCCTCCTGATTCCCAACGTGGGTTCGAATCCCAGGTGATTAGACCTACCCTAGGTCTATGGATCCAAGGTATCCATCCGTGGGCTCAACGGATTTCACCCCTTCCCCACTTTCCTAGGGCCAGGCCAATTCCAGCTATCCGGGGAACCTGTCGAAACAGAGGCAGCTACAGGAGGGGACACACAAATATTTGTCCTGCAGTTACACAACCGTTCCGACAGGCTCGATCGCAATCTATCCAGATGAGAACACGTTCTCCTCCGACTAGACCACGCTGGAGTCGCTGTATGTTTAAAATTTGGTTCCTTTATTTATAGTTAGTATTTTTGGTGTATTAATTGATTTGTTTTATATTTTTAATGACTTACGTAGAGTGATTTAGGGAGTCGGGGGAGGTGGGGGGGAGCGGGGGGGAAGCGTGTGTAGTAGATTATACGAGATCGTGGTTAGTTAGTATTTATCTAGTTGTGTTCACCTAGTTGTTCTTGCGAGGGTTAGCTCTGCTCTTTCGGCCAGCCTCTCAACTGTCAGTCAATCAATTTTTACTAGCTATAAAAAAAATCCACATACACACACCCAAGAAGCAGCCCGTAACAGGTGTCTAATGCCCAAGTACCTATGTACTGCTAGGTAAGAGGAGCATCAGAATGAATGAAACTCTGCTGATTTTCGTTTGCGCCATCACCGGGGGATCGAACTTTGACCCTAGGATTACGAGTCGAGAGCGCTGTCCACTCAGCTATAAAGCCCCCTAGTGTGTGTATTGGTGCAAAAGATAATTTGGGGAGGTGAATGGAAAGGAATGATGTTTGGTGGCCTTGAAGGCACTGGCTGGAAGAGGGTTGCCAGTTATGAATTTAAATTATAAATTTATTAAGATAGGATATATATGCAAAAGACGTTGTGAGAGATAGTAAGAAAAGTGTTTCTGACTGAGGTTAGGTACTGTGTGATTGACTTGTATGTTAGGAAAAAGAATATTTATCAGAAACATAGATGATCTTTAGAAATGTTTGTTTGCAAATAGTTGCAAATTATTGGGTAAAAAGCCAATGGTTACCGTACCTTGAACAAACACACGTGAGCACAATTAGTCGACGTGGGTCATAGAGTGAGAGTGAACAGCGAAACAGTAACAAAAAATGTGACAATAATGGGAAACTATGTCATTCAAACGTATACATGTTAACCATATAAATTACAGTAACACAAAACGCGCGCATACGTACATATGTCAATCAATTTACATAAATAAACATTCACTAATATGAACCTTTAAAATGGACACATACAGATAATTACCGTACACATGTCAGTTTAATTACAGGTACACATAAACACATATAGCTTCACGTGTCTGTCGGTCATGACAATAGTACACATGGATACGAATACAAAACAGTCCATTATCAACTAGTGTGTGTGTGTGTGTGTAGGTGTATTCTCACCTGGTTCTGTTTGCAGGGGTTGAGCTCTGGCTCTTTGGTCCCGCCTTTGTGTGTGTGTGTGTATTTTCTTTAAAAATGTTATATTTATATATATATATATATATATAATATATATATATGATATATATATATATTATATATATATTATATATATATATATATACAAATATATTATATATATATTATATATACATGAAAAAAAAATATATGTATATATATATATATATATACCAATATATATATATGACAATGTCAGACCACGGAGGAAAAATGAAACAGGAATTTCCTTAAGTACTTTCGTATATTAAATACATCTTCAGAAAGTCAATATAAAATTAAATATACGAAAGTACTTGAGGAAATTCCTGTTTCATTTTTCCTCCGTGGTCTGACATTGTCACATTCTTAATCACGTGTTTTTTTTCGTGATATACACACACACACACACACACACACATATATATATATATATGTGTGTGTGTGTGTGTGTGTGTGTGTGTGTGTGTGTGTGTGTGTGTATTTTCTTTAAAAATGTTATATTTTTAAATATATATGTATATTTAAATATTGATCTGAGCCTGTATGGATATGGAGCCTGTGGGTCCAGGAGGCCATCTGTGTCCCCTCAGATGGTCTCCCTTATTACAGGTTGTGTCTATGGATGTGTGTGTGTGTGAGTGTGAGTGTCGTTGTAAGTGTCCGGGTGAGTGCTGGTGTCCCTGTGAGTGTCCGGATGATTATGTGTCCGGTTACATCTGTGGTTTCAGGAGGCCATCTGTGTCCCCTCAGAGGGTCTCCCTTATCACAGTCTATGGGTGTGTGTGTGTGTGTCCCTGTGAATGTTCGGATAAGGTGTGTGTGTGTGTGTGTGTGTGTGTGTGTGTGTGTGTGTGTGTGTGTAGTGTCCGGATTTATGTGAGGTTTGGTTCCAGGAACCATTTGTGTCCCTCCTACCCCAAATCTCCTCCTGATTCCCAACATGGGTTCGAATCCCAGGTGATTAGACCTACCCTAGGTCTATGGATCCAAGGTATCCATCCGTGGGCTCAACGGATTTCACCCCTTCCCCACTTTCCTAGGGCCAGGCCAATTCCAGCTATCCGGGGAACCTGTCGAAACAGAGGCAGCTACAGGAGGGGACACACAAATATTTGTGCCCTGCAGTTACACAACCGTTCCGACAGGCTCGATCGCAATCTATCCAGATGAGAACACGTTCTCTCCGACTAGACCACGCTGGAGTCGCTGTATGTTTAAAATTTGGTTCCTTTATTTATAGTTAGTATTTTGGTGTATTAATTGATTTGTTTTATATTTTTAATGACTTACGTAGAGTGATTTAGGGAGTCGGGGGAGGTGGGGGGGAGCGGGGGTGGGAAGCGTGTGTAGTAGATTATACGAGATCGTGGTTAGTTAGTATTTATCTAGTTGTGTTCACCTAGTTGTTCTTGCGAGGGTTGAGCTCTGCTCTTTCGGCCAGCCTCTCAACTGTCAGTCAATCAATTTTTACTAGCTATAAAAAAAAATCCACATACACACACCCAAGAAGCAGCCCGTAACAGGTGTCTAATGCCCAAGTACCTATGTACTGCTAGGTAAGAGGAGCATCAGAATGAATGAAACTCTGCTGATTTTCGTTTGCGCCATCACCGGGGGATCGAACTTTGACCCTAGGATTACGAGTCGAGAGCGCTGTCCACTCAGCTATAAAGCCCCCTAGTGTGTGTATTGGTGCAAAAGATAATTTGGGAGAGGTGAATGGAAAGGAATGATGTTTGGTGGCCTTGAAGGCACTGGCTGGAAGAGGGTTGCCAGTTATGAATTTAAATTATAAATTTATTAAGATAGGATATATATGCAAAAGACGTTGTGAGAGATAGTAAGAAAAGTGTTTCTGACTGAGGTTAGGTACTGTGTGATTGACTTGTATGTTAGGAAAAAGAATATTTATCAGAAACATAGATGATCTTTAGAAATGTTTGTTTGCAAATAGTTGCAAATTATTGGGTAAAAAGCCAATGGTTACCGTACCTTGAACAAACACACGTGAGCACAATTAGTCGACGGGGTCATAGAGTGAGAGTGAACAGCGAAACAGTAACAAAAAATGTGACAATAATGGGAAACTATGTCATTCAAACGTATACATGTTAACCATATAAATTACAGTAACACAAAACGCGCGCATACGTACATATGTCAATCAATTTACATAAATAAACATTCACTAATATGAACCTTTAAAATGGACACATACAGATAATTACCGTACACATGTCAGTTTAATTACAGGTACACATAAACACATATAGCTTCACGTGTCTGTCGGTCATGACAATAGTACACATGGATACGAATACAAAACAGTCCATTATCAACTAGTGTGTGTGTGTGTGTGTAGGTGTATTCTCACCTGGTTCTGTTTGCAGGGGTTGAGCTCTGGCTCTTTGGTCCCGCCTTTGTGTGTGTGTGTGTGTATTTTCTTTAAAAATGTTATATTTATATATATATATATATATATATATATATAATATATGATATATATATATATATATATATATATATATATATATATACAAAATATATATATATATATATATATATATATATATATCATGAAAAAAAAATATATGTTTATATATATATATTATATACCAATATTATATATATGACAATGTCAGACCACGGAGGAAAAATGAAACAGGAATTTCCTTAAGTACTTTCGTATATTAAATACATCTTCAGAAAGTCAATATAAAATTAAATATACGAAAGTACTTGAGGAAATTCCTGTTTCATTTTTCCTCCGTGGTCTGACATTGTCACATTCTTAATCACGTGTTTTTTTTTCGTGATATACACACACACACACACACACACACACATATATATATATATATATGTGTGTGTGTGTGTGTGTGTGTATGTGTGTGTGTGTGTGTGTGTGTGTATTTTCTTTAAAAATGTTATATTTTTAAATATATATGTATATTAAATATTGATCTGAGCCTGTATGGATATGGAGCCTGTGGGTCCAGGAGGCCATCTGTGTCCCCTCAGATGGTCTCCCTTATTACAGGTTGTGTCTATGGATGTGTGTGTGTGTGAGTGTGAGTGTCGTTGTAAGTGTCCGGGTGAGTGCTGGTGTCCCTGTGAGTGTCCGGATGATTATGTGTCCGGTTACATCTGTGGTTTCAGGAGGCCATCTGTGTCCACTCAGAGGGTCTCCCTTATCACAGTCTATGGGTGTGTGTGTGTGTGTCCCTGTGAATGTTCGGATAAGGGTGTGTGTGTGTGTGTGTGTGTGTGTGTGTGAGTGTCCGGATTTATGTGAGGTTTGGTTCCAGGAACCATTTGTGTCCCTCCTACCCCAAATCTCCTCCTTGATTCCCAACATGGGTTCGAATCCCAGGTGATTAGACCTACCCTAGGTCTATGGATCCAAGGTATCCATCCGTGGGCTCAACGGATTTCACCCCTTCCCCACTTTCCTAGGGCCAGGCCAATTCCAGCTATCCGGGGAACCTGTCGAAACAGAGGCAGCTACAGGAGGGGACACACAAATATTTGTGCCCTGCAGTTACACAACCGTTCCGACAGGCTCGATCGCAATCTATCCAGATGAGAACACGTTCTTCTCCGACTAGACCACGCTGGAGTCGCTGTATGTTTAAAATTTGGTTCCTTTATTTATAGTTAGTATTTTTGGTGTATTAATTGATTTGTTTTATATTTTTTAATGACTTACGTAGAGTGATTTAGGGAGTCGGGGGAGGTGGGGGGGAGCGGGGGTGGGAAGCGTGTGTAGTAGATTATACGAGATCGTGGTTAGTTAGTATTTATCTAGTTGTGTTCACCTAGTTGTTCTTGCGAGGGTTGAGCTCTGCTCTTTCGGCCAGCCTCTCAACTGTCAGTCAATCAATTTTTACTAGCTATAAAAAAAAATCCACATACACACACCCAAGAAGCAGCCCGTAACAGGTGTCTAATGCCCAAGTACCTATGTACTGCTAGGTAAGAGGAGCATCAGAATGAATGAAACTCTGCTGATTTTCGTTTGCGCCATCACCGGGGGATCGAACTTTGACCCTAGGATTACGAGTCGAGAGCGCTGTCCACTCAGCTATAAAGCCCCCTAGTGTGTGTATTGGTGCAAAAGATAATTTGGGAGAGGTGAATGGAAAGGAATGATGTTTGGTGGCCTTGAAGGCACTGGCTGGAAGAGGGTTGCCAGTTATGAATTTAAATTATAAATTTATTAAGATAGGATATATATGCAAAAGACGTTGTGAGAGATAGTAAGAAAAGTGTTTCTGACTGAGGTTAGGTACTGTGTGATTGACTTGTATGTTAGGAAAAAGAATATTTATCAGAAACATAGATGATCTTTAGAAATGTTTGTTTGCAAATAGTTGCAAATTATTGGGTAAAACCCAATGGTTACCGTACCTTGAACAAACACACGTGAGCACAATTAGTCGACGTGGGTCATAGAGTGAGAGTGAACAGCGAAACAGTAACAAAAAATGTGACAATAATGGGAAACTATGTCATTCAAACGTATACATGTTAACCATATAAATTACAGTAACACAAAAACGCGCGCATACGTACATATGTCAATCAATTTACATAAATAAACATTCACTAATATGAACCTTTAAAATGGACACATACAGATAATTACCGTACACATGTCAGTTTAATTACAGGTACACATAAACACATATAGCTTCACGTGTCTGTCGGTCATGACAATAGTACACATGGATACGAATACAAAACAGTCCATTATCAACTAGTGTGTGTGTGTGTGTGTAGGTGTATTCTCACCTGGTTCTGTTTGCAGGGGTTGAGCTCTGGCTCTTTGGTCCCGCCTTTGTGTGTGTGTGTGTGTATTTTCTTTAAAAATGTTATATTTATATATATATATATATAAATATATATATATATATATGAATATATATATATATATATATATATATATATATATATATATATATATATATACAAATATATATATATATATATATATATATATATATATATATACATGAAAAAAAAATATATGTTTATATATATATATATATACCAATATATATATATGACAATGTCAGACCACGGAGGAAAAATGAAACAGGAATTTCCTTAAGTACTTTCGTATATTAAATACATCTTCAGAAAGTCAATATAAAATTAAATATACGAAAGTACTTGAGGAAATTCCTGTTTCATTTTTCCTCCGTGGTCTGACATTGTCACATTCTTAATCACGTGTTTTTTTTCGTGATATACACACACACACACACACACACACACACACATATATATATATATATATATGTGTGTGTGTGTGTGTGTGTGTGTGTGTGTGTGTGTGTGTGTGTGTGTGTGTATTTTCTTTAAAAATGTTATATTTTTAAATATATATGTATATTTAAATATTGATCTGAGCCTGTATGGATATGGAGCCTGTGGGTCCAGGAGGCCATCTGTGTCCCCTCAGATGGTCTCCCTTATTACAGGTTGTGTCTATGGATGTGTGTGTGTGTGAGTGTGAGTGTCGTTGTAAGTGTCCGGGTGAGTGCTGGTGTCCCTGTGAGTGTCCGGATGATTATGTGTCCGGTTACATCTGTGGTTTCAGGAGGCCATCTGTGTCCCCTCAGAGGGTCTCCCTTATCACAGTCTATGGGTGTGTGTGTGTGTGTCCCTGTGAATGTTCGGATAAGGGTGTGTGTGTGTGTGTGTGTGTGTGTGTGTGTGTGTGTGTGTGTGTGTGTGTCTGTGTGTGTGTGTGAGTGTCCGGATTTATGTGAGGTTTGGTTCCAGGAACCATTTGTGTCCCTCCTACCCCAAATCTCCTCCCTGATTCCCAACGTGGGTTCGAATCCCAGGTGATTAGACCTACCCTAGGTCTATGGATCCAAGGTATCCATCCGTGGGCTCAACGGATTTCACCCCTTCCCCACTTTCCTAGGGCCAGGCCAATTCCAGCTATCCGGGGAACCTGTCGAAACAGAGGCAGCTACAGGAGGGGACACACAAATATTTGTGCCCTGCAGTTACACAACCGTTCCGACAGGCTCGATCGCAATCTATCCAGATGAGAACACGTTCTCCTCCGACTAGACCACGCTGGAGTCGCTGTATGTTTAAAATTTGGTTCCTTTATTTATAGTTAGTATTTTTGGTGTATTAATTGATTTGTTTTATATTTTTAATGACTTACGTAGAGTGATTTAGGGAGTCGGGGGAGGTGGGGGGGAGCGGGGGTGGGAAGCGTGTGTAGTAGATTATACGAGATCGTGGTTAGTTAGTATTTATCTAGTTGTGTTCACCTAGTTGTTCTTGCGAGGGTTGAGCTCTGCTCTTTCGGCCAGCCTCTCAACTGTCAGTCAATCAATTTTTACTAGCTATAAAAAAAAATCCACATACACACACCCAAGAAGCAGCCCGTAACAGGTGTCTAATGCCCAAGTACCTATGTACTGCTAGGTAAGAGGAGCATCAGAATGAATGAAACTCTGCTGATTTTCGTTTGCGCCATCACCGGGGGATCGAACTTTGACCCTAGGATTACGAGTCGAGAGCGCTGTCCACTCAGCTATAAAGCCCCCTAGTGTGTGTATTGGTGCAAAAGATAATTTGGGAGAGGTGAATGGAAAGGAATGATGTTTGGTGGCCTTGAAGGCACTGGCTGGAAGAGGGTTGCCAGTTATGAATTTAAATTATAAATTTATTAAGATAGGATATATATGCAAAAGACGTTGTGAGAGATAGTAAGAAAAGTGTTTCTGACTGAGGTTAGGTACTGTGTGATTGACTTGTATGTTAGGAAAAAGAATATTTATCAGAAACATAGATGATCTTTAGAAATGTTTGTTTGCAAATAGTTGCAAATTATTGGGTAAAAAGCCAATGGTTACCGTACCTTGAACAAACACACGTGAGCACAATTAGTCGACGTGGGTCATAGAGTGAGAGTGAACAGCGAAACAGTAACAAAAAATGTGACAATAATGGGAAACTATGTCATTCAAACGTATACATGTTAACCATATAAATTACAGTAACACAAAACGCGCGCATACGTACATATGTCAATCAATTTACATAAATAAACATTCACTAATATGAACCTTTAAAATGGACACATACAGATAATTACCGTACACATGTCAGTTTAATTACAGGTACACATAAACACATATAGCTTCACGTGTCTGTCGGTCATGACAATAGTACACATGGATACGAATACAAAACAGTCCATTATCAACTAGTGTGTGTGTGTGTGTGTGTGTAGGTGTATTCTCACCTGGTTCTGTTTGCAGGGGTTGAGCTCTGGCTCTTTGGTCCCGCCTTTGTGTGTGTGTGTGTGTATTTTCTTTAAAAATGTTATATTTATATATATATATATATATATAAATATATATATATATGAATATATATATATATATATATATATATATATATATATATATATATATATATATATACAAATATATATATATATATATATATATATACATGAAAAAAAAATATATGTATATATATATATATATATATACCAATATATATATATGACAATGTCAGACCACGGAGGAAAAATGAAACAGGAATTTCCTTAAGTACTTTCGTATATTAAATACATCTTCAGAAAGTCAATATAAAATTAAATATACGAAAGTACTTGAGGAAATTCCTGTTTCATTTTTCCTCCGTGGTCTGACATTGTCACATTCTTAATCACGTGTTTTTTTTCGTGATATACACACACACACACACACACACACACATATATATATATATATATATGTGTGTGTGTGTGTGTGTGTGTGTGTGTGTGTGTATTTTCTTTAAAAATGTTATATTTTTAAATATATATGTATATTTAAATATTGATCTGAGCCTGTATGGATATGGAGCCTGTGGGTCCAGGAGGCCATCTGTGTCCCCTCAGATGGTCTCCCTTATTACAGGTTGTGTCTATGGATGTGTGTGTGTGTGAGTGTGAGTGTCGTTGTAAGTGTCCGGGTGAGTGCTGGTGTCCCTGTGAGTGTCCGGATGATTATGTGTCCGGTTACATCTGTGGTTTCAGGAGGCCATCTGTGTCCCCTCAGAGGGTCTCCCTTATCACAGTCTATGGGTGTGTGTGTGTGTGTCCCTGTGAATGTTCGGATAAGGGTGTGTGTGTGTGTGTGTGTGTGTGTGTGTGTGTGTGTGTGTGTGTGTGTGTGTGTGTGTGTGTGTGTGTGAGTGTCCGGATTTATGTGAGGTTTGGTTCCAGGAACCATTTGTGTCCCTCCTACCCCAAATCTCCTCCCTGATTCCCAACGTGGGTTCGAATCCCAGGTGATTAGACCTACCCTAGGTCTATGGATCCAAGGTATCCATCCGTGGGCACAACGGATTTCACCCCTTCCCCACTTTCCTAGGGCCAGGCCAATTCCAGCTATCCGGGGAACCTGTCGAAACAGAGGCAGCTACAGGAGGGGACACACAAATATTTGTGCCCTGCAGTTACACAACCGTTCCGACAGGCTCGATCGCAATCTATCCAGATGAGAACACGTTCTCCTCCGACTAGACCACGCTGGAGTCGCTGTATGTTTAAAATTTGGTTCCTTTATTTATAGTTAGTATTTTTGGTGTATTAATTGATTTGTTTTATATTTTTAATGACTTACGTAGAGTGATTTAGGGAGTCGGGGGAGGTGGGGGGGAGCGGGGGTGGGAAGCGTGTGTAGTAGATTATACGAGATCGTGGTTAGTTAGTATTTATCTAGTTGTGTTCACCTAGTTGTTCTTGCGAGGGTTGAGCTCTGCTCTTTCGGCCAGCCTCTCAACTGTCAGTCAATCAATTTTTACTAGCTATAAAAAAAAATCCACATACACACACCCAAGAAGCAGCCCGTAACAGGTGTCTAATGCCCAAGTACCTATGTACTGCTAGGTAAGAGGAGCATCAGAATGAATGAAACTCTGCTGATTTTCGTTTGCGCCATCACCGGGGGATCGAACTTTGACCCTAGGATTACGAGTCGAGAGCGCTGTCCACTCAGCTATAAAGCCCCCTAGTGTGTGTATTGGTGCAAAAGATAATTTGGGAGAGGTGAATGGAAAGGAATGATGTTTGGTGGCCTTGAAGGCACTGGCTGGAAGAGGGTTGCCAGTTATGAATTTAAATTATAAATTTATTAAGATAGGATATATATGCAAAAGACGTTGTGAGAGATAGTAAGAAAAGTGTTTCTGACTGAGGTTAGGTACTGTGTGATTGACTTGTATGTTAGGAAAAAGAATATTTATCAGAAACATAGATGATCTTTAGAAATGTTTGTTTGCAAATAGTTGCAAATTATTGGGTAAAAAGCCAATGGTTACCGTACCTTGAACAAACACACGTGAGCACAATTAGTCGACGTGGGTCATAGAGTGAGAGTGAACAGCGAAACAGTAACAAAAAATGTGACAATAATGGGAAACTATGTCATTCAAACGTATACATGTTAACCATATAAATTACAGTAACACAAAACGCGCGCATACGTACATATGTCAATCAATTTACATAAATAAACATTCACTAATATGAACCTTTAAAATGGACACATACAGATAATTACCGTACACATGTCAGTTTAATTACAGGTACACATAAACACATATAGCTTCACGTGTCTGTCGGTCATGACAATAGTACACATGGATACGAATACAAAACAGTCCATTATCAACTAGTGTGTGTGTGTGTGTGTAGGTGTATTCTCACCTGGTTCTGTTTGCAGGGGTTGAGCTCTGGCTCTTTGGTCCCGCCTTTGTGTGTGTGTGTGTGTATTTTCTTTAAAAATGTTATATTTATATATATATATATAAATATATATATATATGAATATATATATATATATATATATATATATATATATATATATATATATATACAAATATATATATATATATATATATATATATATATATATATATATATACATGAAAAAAAAATATATGTTTATATATATATATATATACCAATATATATATATGACAATGTCAGACCACGGAGGAAAAATGAAACAGGAATTTCCTTAAGTACTTTCGTATATTAAATACATCTTCAGAAAGTCAATATAAAATTAAATATACGAAAGTACTTGAGGAAATTCCTGTTTCATTTTTCCTCCGTGGTCTGACATTGTCACATTCTTAATCACGTGTTTTTTTTCGTGATATACACACACACACACACACACACACACATATATATATATATATATGTGTGTGTGTGTGTGTGTGTGTATGTGTGTGTGTGTGTGTGTGTGTGTATTTTCTTTAAAAATGTTATATTTTTAAATATATATGTATATTTAAATATTGATCTGAGCCTGTATGGATATGGAGCCTGTGGGTCCAGGAGGCCATCTGTGTCCCCTCAGATGGTCTCCCTTATTACAGGTTGTGTCTATGGATGTGTGTGTGTGTGAGTGTGAGTGTCGTTGTAAGTGTCCGGGTGAGTGCTGGTGTCCCTGTGAGTGTCCGGATGATTATGTGTCCGGTTACATCTGTGGTTTCAGGAGGCCATCTGTGTCCACTCAGAGGGTCTCCCTTATCACAGTCTATGGGTGTGTGTGTGTGTGTCCCTGTGAATGTTCGGATAAGGGTGTGTGTGTGTGTGTGTGTGTGTGTGTGTGAGTGTCCGGATTTATGTGAGGTTTGGTTCCAGGAACCATTTGTGTCCCTCCTACCCCAAATCTCCTCCTTGATTCCCAACATGGGTTCGAATCCCAGGTGATTAGACCTACCCTAGGTCTATGGATCCAAGGTATCCATCCGTGGGCTCAACGGATTTCACCCCTTCCCCACTTTCCTAGGGCCAGGCCAATTCCAGCTATCCGGGGAACCTGTCGAAACAGAGGCAGCTACAGGAGGGGACACACAAATATTTGTGCCCTGCAGTTACACAACCGTTCCGACAGGCTCGATCGCAATCTATCCAGATGAGAACACGTTCTTCTCCGACTAGACCACGCTGGAGTCGCTGTATGTTTAAAATTTGGTTCCTTTATTTATAGTTAGTATTTTTGGTGTATTAATTGATTTGTTTTATATTTTTAATGACTTACGTAGAGTGATTTAGGGAGTCGGGGGAGGTGGGGGGGAGCGGGGGTGGGAAGCGTGTGTAGTAGATTATACGAGATCGTGGTTAGTTAGTATTTATCTAGTTGTGTTCACCTAGTTGTTCTTGCGAGGGTTGAGCTCTGCTCTTTCGGCCAGCCTCTCAACTGTCAGTCAATCAATTTTTACTAGCTATAAAAAAAAAATCCACATACACACACCCAAGAAGCAGCCCGTAACAGGTGTCTAATGCCCAAGTACCTATGTACTGCTAGGTAAGAGGAGCATCAGAATGAATGAAACTCTGCTGATTTTCGTTTGCGCCATCACCGGGGGATCGAACTTTGACCCTAGGATTACGAGTCGAGAGCGCTGTCCACTCAGCTATAAAGCCCCCTAGTGTGTGTATTGGTGCAAAAGATAATTTGGGAGAGGTGAATGGAAAGGAATGATGTTTGGTGGCCTTGAAGGCACTGGCTGGAAGAGGGTTGCCAGTTATGAATTTAAATTATAAATTTATTAAGATAGGATATATATGCAAAAGACGTTGTGAGAGATAGTAAGAAAAGTGTTTCTGACTGAGGTTAGGTACTGTGTGATTGACTTGTATGTTAGGAAAAAGAATATTTATCAGAAACATAGATGATCTTTAGAAATGTTTGTTTGCAAATAGTTGCAAATTATTGGGTAAAAAGCCAATGGTTACCGTACCTTGAACAAACACACGTGAGCACAATTAGTCGACGGAGGTCATAGAGTGAGAGTGAACAGCGAAACAGTAACAAAAAATGTGACAATAATGGGAAACTATGTCATTCAAACGTATACATGTTAACCATATAAATTACAGTAACACAAAACGCGCGCATACGTACATATGTCAATCAATTTACATAAATAAACATTCACTAATATGAACCTTTAAAATGGACACATACAGATAATTACCGTACACATGTCAGTTTAATTACAGGTACACATAAACACATATAGCTTCACGTGTCTGTCGGTCATGACAATAGTACACATGGATACGAATACAAAACAGTCCATTATCAACTAGTGTGTGTGTGTGTGTGTAGGTGTATTCTCACCTGGTTCTGTTTGCAGGGGTTGAGCTCTGGCTCTTTGGTCCCGCCTTTGTGTGTGTGTGTGTGTATTTTCTTTAAAAATGTTATATTTATATATATATATATAAATATATATATATATGAATATATATATATATATATATATATATATATATATATATATATATATATATATACAAATATATATATATATATATATATATATACATGAAAAAAAATATATGTATATATATATATATATATATACCAATATATATATATGACAATGTCAGACCACGGAGGAAAAATGAAACAGGAATTTCCTTAAGTACTTTCGTATATTAAATACATCTTCAGAAAGTCAATATAAAATTAAATATACGAAAGTACTTGAGGAAATTCCTGTTTCATTTTTCCTCCGTGGTCTGACATTGTCACATTCTTAATCACGTGTTTTTTTTCGTGATATACACACACACACACACACACACACACATATATATATATATATATATGTGTGTGTGTGTGTGTGTGTGTGTGTGTGTGTGTGTGTGTGTGTGTGTATTTTCTTTAAAAATGTTATATTTTTAAATATATATGTATATTTAAATATTGATCTGAGCCTGTATGGATATGGAGCCTGTGGGTCCAGGAGGCCATCTGTGTCCCCTCAGATGGTCTCCCTTATTACAGGTTGTGTCTATGGATGTGTGTGTGTGTGAGTGTGAGTGTCGTTGTAAGTGTCCGGGTGAGTGCTGGTGTCCCTGTGAGTGTCCGGATGATTATGTGTCCGGTTACATCTGTGGTTTCAGGAGGCCATCTGTGTCCCCTCAGAGGGTCTCCCTTATCACAGTCTATGGGTGTGTGTGTGTGTGTCCCTGTGAATGTTCGGATAAGGGTGTGTGTGTGTGTGTGAGTGTGTGTGTGTGTGTGTGTGTGTGTGAGTGTCCGGATTTATGTGAGGTTTGGTTCCAGGAACCATTTGTGTCCCTCCTACCCCAAATCTCCTCCCTGATTCCCAACGTGGGTTCGAATCCCAGGTGATTAGACCTACCCTAGGTCTATGGATCCAAGGTATCCATCCGTGGGCTCAACGGATTTCACCCCTTCCCCACTTTCCTAGGGCCAGGCCAATTCCAGCTATCCGGGGAACCTGTCGAAACAGAGGCAGCTACAGGAGGGGACACACAAATATTTGTGCCCTGCAGTTACACAACCGTTCCGACAGGCTCGATCGCAATCTATCCAGATGAGAACACGTTCTCCTCCGACTAGACCACGCTGGAGTCGCTGTATGTTTAAAATTTGGTTCCTTTATTTATAGTTAGTATTTTTGGTGTATTAATTGATTTGTTTTATATTTTTAATGACTTACGTAGAGTGATTTAGGGAGTCGGGGGAGGTGGGGGGGAGCGGGGGTGGGAAGCGTGTGTAGTAGATTATACGAGATCGTGGTTAGTTAGTATTTATCTAGTTGTGTTCACCTAGTTGTTCTTGCGAGGGTTGAGCTCTGCTCTTTCGGCCAGCCTCTCAACTGTCAGTCAATCAATTTTTACTAGCTATAAAAAAAAAATCCACATACACACACCCAAGAAGCAGCCCGTAACAGGTGTCTAATGCCCAAGTACCTATGTACTGCTAGGTAAGAGGAGCATCAGAATGAATGAAACTCTGCTGATTTTCGTTTGCGCCATCACCGGGGGATCGAACTTTGACCCTAGGATTACGAGTCGAGAGCGCTGTCCACTCAGCTATAAAGCCCCCTAGTGTGTGTATTGGTGCAAAAGATAATTTGGGAGAGGTGAATGGAAAGGAATGATGTTTGGTGGCCTTGAAGGCACTGGCTGGAAGAGGGTTGCCAGTTATGAATTTAAATTATAAATTTATTAAGATAGGATATATATGCAAAAGACGTTGTGAGAGATAGTAAGAAAAGTGTTTCTGACTGAGGTTAGGTACTGTGTGATTGACTTGTATGTTAGGAAAAAGAATATTTATCAGAAACATAGATGATCTTTAGAAATGTTTGTTTGCAAATAGTTGCAAATTATTGGGTAAAAAGCCAATGGTTACCGTACCTTGAACAAACACACGTGAGCACAATTAGTCGACGTGGGTCATAGAGTGAGAGTGAACAGCGAAACAGTAACAAAAAATGTGACAATAATGGGAAACTATGTCATTCAAACGTATACATGTTAACCATATAAATTACAGTAACACAAAACGCGCGCATACGTACATATGTCAATCAATTTACATAAATAAACATTCACTAATATGAACCTTTAAAATGGACACATACAGATAATTACCGTACACATGTCAGTTTAATTACAGGTACACATAAACACATATAGCTTCACGTGTCTGTCGGTCATGACAATAGTACACATGGATACGAATACAAAACAGTCCATTATCAACTAGTGTGTGTGTGTGTGTGTAGGTGTATTCTCACCTGGTTCTGTTTGCAGGGGTTGAGCTCTGGCTCTTTGGTCCCGCCTTTGTGTGTGTGTGTGTGTATTTTCTTTAAAAATGTTATATTTATATATATATATATATATAAATATATATATATATGAATATATATATATATATATATATATATATATATATATATATATATATATACAAATATATATATATATATATATATATATATATATATATATATATACATGAAAAAAAAATATATGTTTATATATATATATATATACCAATATATATATATGACAATGTCAGACCACGGAGGAAAAATGAAACAGGAATTTCCTTAAGTACTTTCGTATATTAAATACATCTTCAGAAAGTCAATATAAAATTAAATATACGAAAGTACTTGAGGAAATTCCTGTTTCATTTTTCCTCCGTGGTCTGACATTGTCACATTCTTAATCACGTGTTTTTTTTCGTGATATACACACACACACACACACACACACATATATATATATATATGTGTGTGTGTGTGTGTGTGTGTGTGTGTGTGTGTGTGTGTGTGTGTGTATTTTCTTTAAAAATGTTATATTTTTAAATATATATATATATTTAAATATTGATCTGAGCCTGTATGGATATGGAGCCTGTGGGTCCAGGAGGCCATCTGTGTCCCCTCAGATGGTCTCCCTTATTACAGGTTGTGTCTATGGATGTGTGTGTGTGTGAGTGTGAGTGTCGTTGTAAGTGTCCGGGTGAGTGCTGGTGTCCCTGTGAGTGTCCGGATGATTATGTGTCCGGTTACATCTGTGGTTTCAGGAGGCCATCTGTGTCCACTCAGAGGGTCTCCCTTATCACAGTCTATGGGTGTGTGTGTGTGTGTCCCTGTGAATGTTCGGATAAGGGTGTGTGTGTGTGTGTGTGTGTGTGTGTGTGAGTGTCCGGATTTATGTGAGGTTTGGTTCCAGGAACCATTTGTGTCCCTCCTACCCCAAATCTCCTCCTTGATTCCCAACATGGGTTCGAATCCCAGGTGATTAGACCTACCCTAGGTCTATGGATCCAAGGTATCCATCCGTGGGCTCAACGGATTTCACCCCTTCCCCACTTTCCTAGGGCCAGGCCAATTCCAGCTATCCGGGGAACCTGTCGAAACAGAGGCAGCTACAGGAGGGGACACACAAATATTTGTGCCCTGCAGTTACACAACCGTTCCGACAGGCTCGATCGCAATCTATCCAGATGAGAACACGTTCTTCTCCGACTAGACCACGCTGGAGTCGCTGTATGTTTAAAATTTGGTTCCTTTATTTATAGTTAGTATTTTTGGTGTATTAATTGATTTGTTTTATATTTTTAATGACTTACGTAGAGTGATTTAGGGAGTCGGGGGAGGTGGGGGGGAGCGGGGGTGGGAAGCGTGTGTAGTAGATTATACGAGATCGTGGTTAGTTAGTATTTATCTAGTTGTGTTCACCTAGTTGTTCTTGCGAGGGTTGAGCTCTGCTCTTTCGGCCAGCCTCTCAACTGTCAGTCAATCAATTTTTACTAGCTATAAAAAAAAAATCCACATACACACACCCAAGAAGCAGCCCGTAACAGGTGTCTAATGCCCAAGTACCTATGTACTGCTAGGTAAGAGGAGCATCAGAATGAATGAAACTCTGCTGATTTTCGTTTGCGCCATCACCGGGGGATCGAACTTTGACCCTAGGATTACGAGTCGAGAGCGCTGTCCACTCAGCTATAAAGCCCCCTAGTGTGTGTATTGGTGCAAAAGATAATTTGGGAGAGGTGAATGGAAAGGAATGATGTTTGGTGGCCTTGAAGGCACTGGCTGGAAGAGGGTTGCCAGTTATGAATTTAAATTATAAATTTATTAAGATAGGATATATATGCAAAAGACGTTGTGAGAGATAGTAAGAAAAGTGTTTCTGACTGAGGTTAGGTACTGTGTGATTGACTTGTATGTTAGGAAAAAGAATATTTATCAGAAACATAGATGATCTTTAGAAATGTTTGTTTGCAAATAGTTGCAAATTATTGGGTAAAAAGCCAATGGTTACCGTACCTTGAACAAACACACGTGAGCACAATTAGTCGACGGAGGTCATAGAGTGAGAGTGAACAGCGAAACAGTAACAAAAAATGTGACAATAATGGGAAACTATGTCATTCAAACGTATACATGTTAACCATATAAATTACAGTAACACAAAACGCGCGCATACGTACATATGTCAATCAATTTACATAAATAAACATTCACTAATATGAACCTTTAAAATGGACACATACAGATAATTACCGTACACATGTCAGTTTAATTACAGGTACACATAAACACATATAGCTTCACGTGTCTGTCGGTCATGACAATAGTACACATGGATACGAATACAAAACAGTCCATTATCAACTAGTGTGTGTGTGTGTGTGTAGGTGTATTCTCACCTGGTTCTGTTTGCAGGGGTTGAGCTCTGGCTCTTTGGTCCCGCCTTTGTGTGTGTGTGTGTGTATTTTCTTTAAAAATGTTATATTTATATATATATATATAAATATATATATATATGAATATATATATATATATATATATATATATATATATATATATATATATACAAATATATATATATATATATATATATACATGAAAAAAAATATATGTATATATATATATATATATACCAATATATATATATGACAATGTCAGACCACGGAGGAAAAATGAAACAGGAATTTCCTTAAGTACTTTCGTATATTAAATACATCTTCAGAAAGTCAATATAAAATTAAATATACGAAAGTACTTGAGGAAATTCCTGTTTCATTTTTCCTCCGTGGTCTGACATTGTCACATTCTTAATCACGTGTTTTTTTTCGTGATATACACACACACACACACACACACACACATATATATATATATATATATGTGTGTGTGTGTGTGTGTGTGTGTGTGTGTGTGTGTGTGTGTGTGTATTTTCTTTAAAAATGTTATATTTTTAAATATATATGTATATTTAAATATTGATCTGAGCCTGTATGGATATGGAGCCTGTGGGTCCAGGAGGCCATCTGTGTCCCCTCAGATGGTCTCCCTTATTACAGGTTGTGTCTATGGATGTGTGTGTGTGTGAGTGTGAGTGTCGTTGTAAGTGTCCGGGTGAGTGCTGGTGTCCCTGTGAGTGTCCGGATGATTATGTGTCCGGTTACATCTGTGGTTTCAGGAGGCCATCTGTGTCCCCTCAGAGGGTCTCCCTTATCACAGTCTATGGGTGTGTGTGTGTGTGTCCCTGTGAATGTTCGGATAAGGGTGTGTGTGTGTGTGTGAGTGTGTGTGTGTGTGTGTGTGTGTGTGTGTGTGTGTGTGTGTGTGAGTGTCCGGATTTATGTGAGGTTTGGTTCCAGGAACCATTTGTGTCCCTCCTACCCCAAATCTCCTCCCTGATTCCCAACGTGGGTTCGAATCCCAGGTGATTAGACCTACCCTAGGTCTATGGATCCAAGGTATCCATCCGTGGGCTCAACGGATTTCACCCCTTCCCCACTTTCCTAGGGCCAGGCCAATTCCAGCTATCCGGGGAACCTGTCGAAACAGAGGCAGCTACAGGAGGGGACACACAAATATTTGTGCCCTGCAGTTACACAACCGTTCCGACAGGCTCGATCGCAATCTATCCAGATGAGAACACGTTCTCCTCCGACTAGACCACGCTGGAGTCGCTGTATGTTTAAAATTTGGTTCCTTTATTTATAGTTAGTATTTTTGGTGTATTAATTGATTTGTTTTATATTTTTAATGACTTACGTAGAGTGATTTAGGGAGTCGGGGGAGGTGGGGGGGAGCGGGGGTGGGAAGCGTGTGTAGTAGATTATACGAGATCGTGGTTAGTTAGTATTTATCTAGTTGTGTTCACCTAGTTGTTCTTGCGAGGGTTGAGCTCTGCTCTTTCGGCCAGCCTCTCAACTGTCAGTCAATCAATTTTTACTAGCTATAAAAAAAAAATCCACATACACACACCCAAGAAGCAGCCCGTAACAGGTGTCTAATGCCCAAGTACCTATGTACTGCTAGGTAAGAGGAGCATCAGAATGAATGAAACTCTGCTGATTTTCGTTTGCGCCATCACCGGGGGATCGAACTTTGACCCTAGGATTACGAGTCGAGAGCGCTGTCCACTCAGCTATAAAGCCCCCTAGTGTGTGTATTGGTGCAAAAGATAATTTGGGAGAGGTGAATGGAAAGGAATGATGTTTGGTGGCCTTGAAGGCACTGGCTGGAAGAGGGTTGCCAGTTATGAATTTAAATTATAAATTTATTAAGATAGGATATATATGCAAAAGACGTTGTGAGAGATAGTAAGAAAAGTGTTTCTGACTGAGGTTAGGTACTGTGTGATTGACTTGTATGTTAGGAAAAAGAATATTTATCAGAAACATAGATGATCTTTAGAAATGTTTGTTTGCAAATAGTTGCAAATTATTGGGTAAAAAGCCAATGGTTACCGTACCTTGAACAAACACACGTGAGCACAATTAGTCGACGTGGGTCATAGAGTGAGAGTGAACAGCGAAACAGTAACAAAAAATGTGACAATAATGGGAAACTATGTCATTCAAACGTATACATGTTAACCATATAAATTACAGTAACACAAAACGCGCGCATACGTACATATGTCAATCAATTTACATAAATAAACATTCACTAATATGAACCTTTAAAATGGACACATACAGATAATTACCGTACACATGTCAGTTTAATTACAGGTACACATAAACACATATAGCTTCACGTGTCTGTCGGTCATGACAATAGTACACATGGATACGAATACAAAACAGTCCATTATCAACTAGTGTGTGTGTGTGTGTGTAGGTGTATTCTCACCTGGTTCTGTTTGCAGGGGTTGAGCTCTGGCTCTTTGGTCCCGCCTTTGTGTGTGTGTGTGTGTATTTTCTTTAAAAATGTTATATTTATATATATATATATATATAAATATATATATATATGAATATATATATATATATATATATATATATATATATATATATATATATATACAAATATATATATATATATATATATATATATATATATATATATATACATGAAAAAAAAATATATGTTTATATATATATATATATACCAATATATATATATGACAATGTCAGACCACGGAGGAAAAATGAAACAGGAATTTCCTTAAGTACTTTCGTATATTAAATACATCTTCAGAAAGTCAATATAAAATTAAATATACGAAAGTACTTGAGGAAATTCCTGTTTCATTTTTCCTCCGTGGTCTGACATTGTCACATTCTTAATCACGTGTTTTTTTTCGTGATATACACACACACACACACACACACACATATATATATATATATGTGTGTGTGTGTGTGTGTGTGTGTGTGTGTGTGTGTGTGTGTGTGTGTATTTTCTTTAAAAATGTTATATTTTTAAATATATATATATATTTAAATATTGATCTGAGCCTGTATGGATATGGAGCCTGTGGGTCCAGGAGGCCATCTGTGTCCCCTCAGATGGTCTCCCTTATTACAGGTTGTGTCTATGGATGTGTGTGTGTGTGAGTGTGAGTGTCGTTGTAAGTGTCCGGGTGAGTGCTGGTGTCCCTGTGAGTGTCCGGATGATTATGTGTCCGGTTACATCTGTGGTTTCAGGAGGCCATCTGTGTCCACTCAGAGGGTCTCCCTTATCACAGTCTATGGGTGTGTGTGTGTGTGTCCCTGTGAATGTTCGGATAAGGGTGTGTGTGTGTGTGTGTGTGTGTGTGTGTGAGTGTCCGGATTTATGTGAGGTTTGGTTCCAGGAACCATTTGTGTCCCTCCTACCCCAAATCTCCTCCTTGATTCCCAACATGGGTTCGAATCCCAGGTGATTAGACCTACCCTAGGTCTATGGATCCAAGGTATCCATCCGTGGGCTCAACGGATTTCACCCCTTCCCCACTTTCCTAGGGCCAGGCCAATTCCAGCTATCCGGGGAACCTGTCGAAACAGAGGCAGCTACAGGAGGGGACACACAAATATTTGTGCCCTGCAGTTACACAACCGTTCCGACAGGCTCGATCGCAATCTATCCAGATGAGAACACGTTCTTCTCCGACTAGACCACGCTGGAGTCGCTGTATGTTTAAAATTTGGTTCCTTTATTTATAGTTAGTATTTTTGGTGTATTAATTGATTTGTTTTATATTTTTAATGACTTACGTAGAGTGATTTAGGGAGTCGGGGGAGGTGGGGGGGAGCGGGGGTGGGAAGCGTGTGTAGTAGATTATACGAGATCGTGGTTAGTTAGTATTTATCTAGTTGTGTTCACCTAGTTGTTCTTGCGAGGGTTGAGCTCTGCTCTTTCGGCCAGCCTCTCAACTGTCAGTCAATCAATTTTTACTAGCTATAAAAAAAAAATCCACATACACACACCCAAGAAGCAGCCCGTAACAGGTGTCTAATGCCCAAGTACCTATGTACTGCTAGGTAAGAGGAGCATCAGAATGAATGAAACTCTGCTGATTTTCGTTTGCGCCATCACCGGGGGATCGAACTTTGACCCTAGGATTACGAGTCGAGAGCGCTGTCCACTCAGCTATAAAGCCCCCTAGTGTGTGTATTGGTGCAAAAGATAATTTGGGAGAGGTGAATGGA
>NW_027189330.1:37500-57500 GCF_040958095.1 Procambarus clarkii
TATTTATAGTTAGTATTTTTGGTGTATTAATTGATTTGTTTTATATTTTTAATGACTTACGTAGAGTGATTTAGGGAGTCGGGGGAGGTGGGGGGGAGCGGGGGTGGGAAGCGTGTGTAGTAGATTATACGAGATCGTGGTTAGTTAGTATTTATCTAGTTGTGTTCACCTAGTTGTTCTTGCGAGGGTTGAGCTCTGCTCTTTCGGCCAGCCTCTCAACTGTCAGTCAATCAATTTTTACTAGCTATAAAAAAAATCCACATACACACACCCAAGAAGCAGCCCGTAACAGGTGTCTAATGCCCAAGTACCTATGTACTGCTAGGTAAGAGGAGCATCAGAATGAATGAAACTCTGCGGATTTTCGTTTGCGCCATCACCGGGGGATCGAACTTTGACCCTAGGATTACGAGTCGAGAGCGCTGTCCACTCAGCTATAAAGCCCCCTAGTGTGTGTATTGGTGCAAAAGATAATTTGGGAGAGGTGAATGGAAAGGAATGATGTTTGGTGGCCTTGAAGGCACTGGCTGGAAGAGGGTTGCCAGTTATGAATTTAAATTATTAATTTATTAAGATAGGATATATATGCAAAAGTCGTTGTGAGAGATAGTAAGAAAAGTGTTTCTGACTGAGGTTAGGTACTGTGTGATTGACTTGTATGTTAGGAAAAAGAATATTTATCAGAAACATAGATGATCTTTAGAAATGTTTGTTTGCAAATAGTTGCAAATTATTGGGTAAAAAGCCAATGGTTACCGTACCTTGAACAAACACACGTGAGCACAATTAGTCGACGGAGGTCATAGAGTGAGAGTGAACAGCGAAACAGTAACAAAAAATGTGACAATAATGGGAAACTATGTCATTCAAACGTATACATGTTAACCATATAAATTACAGTAACACAAAACGCGCGCATACGTACATATGTCAATCAATTTACATAAATAAACATTCACTAATATGAACCTTTAAAATGGACACATACAGATAATTACCGTACACATGTCAGTTTAATTACAGGTACACATAAACACATATAGCTTCACGTGTCTGTCGGTCATGACAATAGTACACATGGATACGAATACAAAACAGTCCATTATCAACTAGTGTGTGTGTGTGTGTGTAGGTGTATTCTCACCTGGTTCTGTTTGCAGGGGTTGAGCTCTGGCTCTTTGGTCCCGCCTTTGTGTGTGTGTGTGTGTATTTTCTTTAAAAATGTTATATTTATATATATATATATATAAATATATATATATGAATATATATATATATATATATATATATATATATATATACAAATATATATATATATATATATACATGAAAAAAAAATATATGTATATATATATATATATATATATATATATATATATATATATATATATATATATATATATATATATATATATATATATATATATATATATATATATATATATATATATATATATACCAATATATATATATGACAATGTCAGACCACGGAGGAAAAATGAAACAGGAATTTCCTTAAGTACTTTCGTATATTAAATACATCTTCAGAAAGTCAATATAAAATTAAATATACGAAAGTACTTGAGGAAATTCCTGTTTCATTTTTCCTCCGTGGTCTGACATTGTCACATTCTTAATCACGTGTTTATTTTCGTGATATACACACACACACACACACACACACACACATATATATATATATATATATATATATATATATATATATATATATATATATATATATATATATATATATATATATATATATATATCCATATATATATATATATATATATATATATATATATATATATATATATATATATATCAATATATATATATATATATATATATATATATATATATATATATATATATATATATATATATATATATATATATATATATATATATATATATATATATGTGTGTGTGTGTGTGTGTGTGTGTATTTTCTTTAAAAATGTTATATTTTTAAATATATATGTATATTTAAATATTGATCTGAGCCTGTATGGATATGGAGCCTGTGGGTCCAGGAGGCCATCTGTGTCCCCTCAGATGGTCTCCCTTATTACAGGTTGTGTCTATGGATGTGTGTGTGTGTGAGTGTGAGTGTCGTTGTAAGTGTCCGGGTGAGTGCTGGTGTCCCTGTGAGTGTCCGGATGATTATGTGTCCGGTTACATCTGTGGTTTCAGGAGGCCATCTGTGTCCCCTCAGAGGGTCTCCCTTATCACAGTCTATGGGTGTGTGTGTGTGTGTCCCTGTGAATGTTCGGATAAGGGTGTGTGTGTGTGTGTGTGTGTGTGTGTGTGTGTGAGTGTCCGGATTTATGTGAGGTTTGGTTCCAGGAACCATTTGTGTCCCTCCTACCCCAAATCTCCTCCCTGATTCCCAACGTGGGTTCGAATCCCAGGTGATTAGACCTACCCTAGGTCTATGGATCCAAGGTATCCATCCGTGGGCTCAACGGATTTCACCCCTTCCCCACTTTCCTAGGGCCAGGCCAATTCCAGCTATCCGGGGAACCTGTCGAAACAGAGGCAGCTACACACAAATATTTGTGCCCTGAAAAAAATAAAGAATACAAAAAAATAAAACAAAATAAAGAATAATGAAAAAAAAATAAAGAAAAAAATAAAGAATACAAAAAAAAAAAACAAAAAATAAAGGAGGGGACACACAAATATTTGTGCCCTGCAGTTACACAACCGTTCCGACAGGCTCGATCGCAATCTATCCAGATGAGAACACGTTCTCCTCCGACTAGACCACGCTGGAGTCGCTGTATGTTTAAAATTTGGTTCCTTTATTTATAGTTAGTATTTTTGGTGTATTAATTGATTTGTTTTATATTTTTAATGACTTACGTAGAGTGATTTAGGGAGTCGGGGGAGGTGGGGGGGAGCGGGGGTGGGAAGCGTGTGTAGTAGATTATACGAGATCGTGGTTAGTTAGTATTTATCTAGTTGTGTTCACCTAGTTGTTCTTGCGAGGGTTGAGCTCTGCTCTTTCGGCCAGCCTCTCAACTGTCAGTCAATCAATTTTTACTAGCTATAAAAAAAAAATCCACATACACACACCCAAGAAGCAGCCCGTAACAGGTGTCTAATGCCCAAGTACCTATGTACTGCTAGGTAAGAGGAGCATCAGAATGAATGAAACTCTGCTGATTTTCGTTTGCGCCATCACTGGGGGATCGAACTTTGACCCTAGGATTACGAGTCGAGAGCGCTGTCCACTCAGCTATAAAGCCCCCTAGTGTGTGTATTGGTGCAAAAGATAATTTGGGAGAGGTGAATGGAAAGGAATGATGTTTGGTGGCCTTGAAGGCACTGGCTGGAAGAGGGTTGCCAGTTATGAATTTAAATTATAAATTTATTAAGATAGGATATATATGCAAAAGACGTTGTGAGAGATAGTAAGAAAAGTGTTTCTGACTGAGGTTAGGTACTGTGTGATTGACTTGTATGTTAGGAAAAAGAATATTTATCAGAAACATAGATGATCTTTAGAAATGTTTGTTTGCAAATAGTTGCAAATTATTGGGTAAAAAGCCAATGGTTACCGTACCTTGAACAAACACACGTGAGCACAATTAGTCGACGGGGGTCATAGAGTGAGAGTGAACAGCGAAACAGTAACAAAAAATGTGACAATAATGGGAAACTATGTCATTCAAACGTATACATGTTAACCATATAAATTACAGTAACACAAAACGCGCGCATACGTACATATGTCAATCAATTTACATAAATAAACATTCACTAATATGAACCTTTAAAATGGACACATACAGATAATTACCGTACACATGTCAGTTTAATTACAGGTACACATAAACACATATAGCTTCACGTGTCTGTCGGTCATGACAATAGTACACATGGATACGAATACAAAACAGTCCATTATCAACTAGTGTGTGTGTGTGTGTGTAGGTGTATTCTCACCTGGTTCTGTTTGCAGGGGTTGAGCTCTGGCTCTTTGGTCCCGCCTTTGTGTGTGTGTGTGTGTATTTTCTTTAAAAATGTTATATTTATATATATATATATATAAATATATATATATATGAATATATATATATATATATATATATATATATATATATATATATATATATATATGCGAACAAGCCTGAATGGTCCCCAGGACATATGCAACTGAAAACTCACACCCCAGAAGTGACTCGAACCCATACTCCCAGAAGCAACGCAACTGGTATGTACAAGACGCCTTAATCCACTTGACCATCACGACCGGACAAAATGAGGTGATAGCCGAGGCTATATGAATCACCCCACCGCCGGCACTCGGATAGTTATCTTGGGCATAGCATTTTACCAAATCACCTCATTCTTTGGGGCACACGTGAGGAACACAAATGCGAACAAGCCTGAATGGTCCCCAGGACATATGCAACTGAAAACTCACACCCCAGAAGTGACTCGAACCCATACTCCCAGAAGCAACGCAACTGGTATGTACAAGACGCCTTAATCCACTTGACCATCACGACCGGACAAAATGAGGTGATAGCCGAGGCTATATGAACCACCCCACCGCCGGCACTCGGATAGTTATCTTGGGCATAGCATTTTACCAAATCACCTCATTCTTTGGGGCACACGTGAGGAACACAAATGCGAACAAGCCTGAATGGTCCCCAGGACATATGCAACTGAAAACTCACACCCCAGAAGTGACTCGAACCCATACTCCCAGAAGCAACGCAACTGGTATGTACAAGACGCCTTAATCCACTTGACCATCACGACCGGACAAAATGAGGTGATAGCCGAGGCTATATGAACCACCCCACCGCCGGCACTCGGATAGTTATCTTGGGCATAGCATTTTACCAAATCACCTCATTCTTTGGGGCACACGTGAGGAACACAAATGCGAACAAGCCTGAATGGTCCCCAGGACATATGCAACTGAAAACTCACACCCCAGAAGTGACTCGAACCCATACTCCCAGAAGCAACGCAACTGGTATGTACAAGACGCCTTAATCCACTTGACCATCACGACCGGACAAAATGAGGTGATAGCCGAGGCTATATGAACCACCCCACCGCCGGCACTCGGATAGTTATCTTGGGCATAGCATTTTACCAAATCACCTCATTCTTTGGGGCACACGTGAGGAACACAAATGCGAACAAGCCTGAATGGTCCCCAGGACATATGCAACTGAAAACTCACACCCCAGAAGTGACTCGAACCCATACTCCCAGAAGCAACGCAACTGGTATGTACAAGACGCCTTAATCCACTTGACCATCACGACCGGACAAAATGAGGTGATAGCCGAGGTTATATGAACCACCCCACCGCCGGCACTCGGATAGTTATCTTGGGCATAGCATTTTACCAAATCACCTCATTCTTTGGGGCACACGTGAGGAACACAAATGCGAACAAGCCTGAATGGTCCCCAGGACATATGCAACTGAAAACTCACACCCCAGAAGTGACTCGAACCCATACTCCCAGAAGCAACGCAACTGGTATGTACAAGACGCCTTAATCCACTTGACCATCACGACCGGACAAAATGAGGTGATAGCCGAGGCTATATGAACCACCCCACCGCCGGCACTCGGATAGTTATCTTGGGCATAGCATTTTACCAAATCACCTCATTCTTTGGGGCACACGTGAGGAACACAAATGCGAACAAGCCTGAATGGTCCCCAGGACATATGCAACTGAAAACTCACACCCCAGAAGTGACTCGAACCCATACTCCCAGAAGCAACGCAACTGGTATGTACAAGACGCCTTAATCCACTTGACCATCACGACCGGACAAAATGAGGTGATAGCCGAGGCTATATGAACCACCCCACCGCCGGCACTCGGATAGTTATCTTGGGCATAGCATTTTACCAAATCACCTCATTCTTTGGGGCACACGTGAGGAACACAAATGCGAACAAGCCTGAATGGTCCCCAGGACATATGCAACTGAAAACTCACACCCCAGAAGTGACTCGAACCCATACTCCCAGAAGCAACGCAACTGGTATGTACAAGACGCCTTAATCCACTTGACCATCACGACCGGACAAAATGAGGTGATAGCCGAGGCTATATGAACCACCCCACCGCCGGCACTCGGATAGTTATCTTGGGCATAGCATTTTACCAAATCACCTCATTCTTTGGGGCACACGTGAGGAACACAAATGCGAACAAGCCTGAATGGTCCCCAGGACATATGCAACTGAAAACTCACACCCCAGAAGTGACTCGAACCCATACTCCCAGAAGCAACGCAACTGGTATGTACAAGACGCCTTAATCCACTTGACCATCACGACCGGACAAAATGAGGTGATAGCCGAGGCTATATGAACCACCCCACCGCCGGCACTCGGATAGTTATCTTGGGCATAGCATTTTACCAAATCACCTCATTCTTTGGGGCACACGTGAGGAACACAAATGCGAACAAGCCTGAATGGTCCCCAGGACATATGCAACTGAAAACTCACACCCCAGAAGTGACTCGAACCCATACTCCCAGAAGCAACGCAACTGGTATGTACAAGACGCCTTAATCCACTTGACCATCACGACCGGACAAAATGAGGTGATAGCCGAGGTTATATGAACCACCCCACCGCCGGCACTCGGATAGTTATCTTGGGCATAGCATTTTACCAAATCACCTCATTCTTTGGGGCACACGTGAGGAACACAAATGCGAACAAGCCTGAATGGTCCCCAGGACATATGCAACTGAAAACTCACACCCCAGAAGTGACTCGAACCCATACTCCCAGAAGCAACGCAACTGGTATGTACAAGACGCCTTAATCCACTTGACCATCACGACCGGACAAAATGAGGTGATAGCCGAGGCTATATGAACCACCCCACCGCCGGCACTCGGATAGTTATCTTGGGCATAGCATTTTACCAAATCACCTCATTCTTTGGGGCACACGTGAGGAACACAAATGCGAACAAGCCTGAATGGTCCCCAGGACATATGCAACTGAAAACTCACACCCCAGAAGTGACTCGAACCCATACTCCCAGAAGCAACGCAACTGGTATGTACAAGACGCCTTAATCCACTTGACCATCACGACCGGACAAAATGAGGTGATAGCCGAGGCTATATGAACCACCCCACCGCCGGCACTCGGATAGTTATCTTGGGCATAGCATTTTACCAAATCACCTCATTCTTTGGGGCACACGTGAGGAACACAAATGCGAACAAGCCTGAATGGTCCCCAGGACATATGCAACTGAAAACTCACACCCCAGAAGTGACTCGAACCCATACTCCCAGAAGCAACGCAACTGGTATGTACAAGACGCCTTAATCCACTTGACCATCACGACCGGACAAAATGAGGTGATAGCCGAGGTTATATGAACCACCCCACCGCCGGCACTCGGATAGTTATCTTGGGCATAGCATTTTACCAAATCACCTCATTCTTTGGGGCACACGTGAGGAACACAAATGCGAACAAGCCTGAATGGTCCCCAGGACATATGCAACTGAAAACTCACACCCCAGAAGTGACTCGAACCCATACTCCCAGAAGCAACGCAACTGGTATGTACAAGACGCCTTAATCCACTTGACCATCACGACCGGACAAAATGAGGTGATAGCCGAGGCTATATGAACCACCCCACCGCCGGCACTCGGATAGTTATCTTGGGCATAGCATTTTACCAAATCACCTCATTCTTTGGGGCACACGTGAGGAACACAAATGCGAACAAGCCTGAATGGTCCCCAGGACATATGCAACTGAAAACTCACACCCCAGAAGTGACTCGAACCCATACTCCCAGAAGCAACGCAACTGGTATGTACAAGACGCCTTAATCCACTTGACCATCACGACCGGACAAAATGAGGTGATAGCTGAGGTTATATGAACCACCCCACCGCCGGCACTCGGATAGTTATCTTGGGCATAGCATTTTACCAAATCACCTCATTCTTTGGGGCACACGTGAGGAACACAAATGCGAACAAGCCTGAATGGTCCCCAGGACATATGCAACTGAAAACTCACACCCCAGAAGTGACTCGAACCCATACTCCCAGAAGCAACGCAACTGGTATGTACAAGACGCCTTAATCCACTTGACCATCACGACCGGACAAAATGAGGTGATAGCCGAGGCTATATGAACCACCCCACCGCCGGCACTCGGATAGTTATCTTGGGCATAGCATTTTACCAAATCACCTCATTCTTTGGGGCACACGTGAGGAACACAAATGCGAACAAGCCTGAATGGTCCCCAGGACATATGCAACTGAAAACTCACACCCCAGAAGTGACTCGAACCCATACTCCCAGAAGCAACGCAACTGGTATGTACAAGACGCCTTAATCCACTTGACCATCACGACCGGACAAAATGAGGTGATAGCCGAGGCTATATGAACCACCCCACCGCCGGCACTCGGATAGTTATCTTGGGCATAGCATTTTACCAAATCACCTCATTCTTTGGGGCACACGTGAGGAACACAAATGCGAACAAGCCTGAATGGTCCCCAGGACATATGCAACTGAAAACTCACACCCCAGAAGTGACTCGAACCCATACTCCCAGAAGCAACGCAACTGGTATGTACAAGACGCCTTAATCCACTTGACCATCACGACCGGACAAAATGAGGTGATAGCCGAGGCTATATGAACCACCCCACCGCCGGCACTCGGATAGTTATCTTGGGCATAGCATTTTACCAAATCACCTCATTCTTTGGGGCACACGTGAGGAACACAAATGCGAACAAGCCTGAATGGTCCCCAGGACATATGCAACTGAAAACTCACACCCCAGAAGTGACTCGAACCCATACTCCCAGAAGCAACGCAACTGGTATGTACAAGACGCCTTAATCCACTTGACCATCACGACCGGACAAAATGAGGTGATAGCCGAGGCTATATGAACCACCCCACCGCCGGCACTCGGATAGTTATCTTGGGCATAGCATTTTACCAAATCACCTCATTCTTTGGGGCACACGTGAGGAACACAAATGCGAACAAGCCTGAATGGTCCCCAGGACATATGCAACTGAAAACTCACACCCCAGAAGTGACTCGAACCCATACTCCCAGAAGCAACGCAACTGGTATGTACAAGACGCCTTAATCCACTTGACCATCACGACCGGACAAAATGAGGTGATAGCCGAGGCTATATGAACCACCCCACCGCCGGCACTCGGATAGTTATCTTGGGCATAGCATTTTTACCAAATCACCTCATTCTTTGGGGCACACGTGAGGAACACAAATGCGAACAAGCCTGAATGGTCCCCAGGACATATGCAACTGAAAACTCACACCCCAGAAGTGACTCGAACCCATACTCCCAGAAGCAACGCAACTGGTATGTACAAGACGCCTTAATCCACTTGACCATCACGACCGGACAAAATGAGGTGATAGCCGAGGCTATATGAACCACCCCACCGCCGGCACTCGGATAGTTATCTTGGGCATAGCATTTTACCAAATCACCTCATTCTTTGGGGCACACGTGAGGAACACAAATGCGAACAAGCCTGAATGGTCCCCAGGACATATGCAACTAAAAACTCACACCCCAGAAGTGACTCGAACCCATACTCCCAGAAGCAACGCAACTGGTATGTACAAGACGCCTTAATCCACTTGACCATCACGACCGGACAAAATGAGGTGATAGCCGAGGCTATATGAACCACCCCACCGCCGGCACTCGGATAGTTATCTTGGGCATAGCATTTTACCAAATCACCTCATTCTTTGGGGCACACGTGAGGAACACAAATGCGAACAAGCCTGAATGGTCCCCAGGACATATGCAACTGAAAACTCACACCCCAGAAGTGACTCGAACCCATACTCCCAGAAGCAACGCAACTGGTATGTACAAGACGCCTTAATCCACTTGACCATCACGACCGGACAAAATAAGGTGATAGCCGAGGCTATATGAACCACCCCACCGCCGGCACTCGGATAGTTATCTTGGGCATAGCATTTTACCAAATCACCTCATTCTTTGGGGCACACGTGAGGAACACAAATGCGAACAAGCCTGAATGGTCCCCAGGACATATGCAACTGAAAACTCACACCCCAGAAGTGACTCGAACCCATACTCCCAGAAGCAACGCAACTGGTATGTACAAGACGCCTTAATCCACTTGACCATCACGACCGGACAAAATGAGGTGATAGCCGAGGCTATATGAACCACCCCACCGCCGGCACTCGGATAGTTATCTTGGGCATAGCATTTTACCAAATCACCTCATTCTTTGGGGCACACGTGAGGAACACAAATGCGAACAAGCCTGAATGGTCCCCAGGACATATGCAACTGAAAACTCACACCCCAGAAGTGACTCGAACCCATACTCCCAGAAGCAACGCAACTGGTATGTACAAGACGCCTTAATCCACTTGACCATCACGACCGGACAAAATGAGGTGATAGCCGAGGCTATATGAACCACCCCACCGCCGGCACTCGGATAGTTATCTTGGGCATAGCATTTTACCAAATCACCTCATTCTTTGGGGCACACGTGAGGAACACAAATGCGAACAAGCCTGAATGGTCCCCAGGACATATGCAACTGAAAACTCACACCCCAGAAGTGACTCGAACCCATACTCCCAGAAGCAACGCAACTGGTATGTACAAGACGCCTTAATCCACTTGACCATCACGACCGGACAAAATGAGGTGATAGCCGAGGCTATATGAACCACCCCACCGCCGGCACTCGGATAGTTATCTTGGGCATAGCATTTTACCAAATCACCTCATTCTTTGGGGCACACGTGAGGAACACAAATGCGAACAAGCCTGAATGGTCCCCAGGACATATGCAACTGAAAACTCACACCCCAGAAGTGACTCGAACCCATACTCCCAGAAGCAACGCAACTGGTATGTACAAGACGCCTTAATCCACTTGACCATCACGACCGGACAAAATGAGGTGATAGCCGAGGCTATATGAACCACCCCACCGCCGGCACTCGGATAGTTATCTTGGGCATAGCATTTTTACCAAATCACCTCATTCTTTGGGGCACACGTGAGGAACACAAATGCGAACAAGCCTGAATGGTCCCCAGGACATATGCAACTGAAAACTCACACCCCAGAAGTGACTCGAACCCATACTCCCAGAAGCAACGCAACTGGTATGTACAAGACGCCTTAATCCACTTGACCATCACGACCGGACAAAATGAGGTGATAGCCGAGGCTATATGAACCACCCCACCGCCGGCACTCGGATAGTTATCTTGGGCATAGCATTTTACCAAATCACCTCATTCTTTGGGGCACACGTGAGGAACACAAATGCGAACAAGCCTGAATGGTCCCCAGGACATATGCAACTAAAAACTCACACCCCAGAAGTGACTCGAACCCATACTCCCAGAAGCAACGCAACTGGTATGTACAAGACGCCTTAATCCACTTGACCATCACGACCGGACAAAATGAGGTGATAGCCGAGGCTATATGAACCACCCCACCGCCGGCACTCGGATAGTTATCTTGGGCATAGCATTTTACCAAATCACCTCATTCTTTGGGGCACACGTGAGGAACACAAATGCGAACAAGCCTGAATGGTCCCCAGGACATATGCAACTGAAAACTCACACCCCAGAAGTGACTCGAACCCATACTCCCAGAAGCAACGCAACTGGTATGTACAAGACGCCTTAATCCACTTGACCATCACGACCGGACAAAATGAGGTGATAGCCGAGGCTATATGAACCACCCCACCGCCGGCACTCGGATAGTTATCTTGGGCATAGCATTTTACCAAATCACCTCATTCTTTGGGGCACACGTGAGGAACACAAATGCGAACAAGCCTGAATGGTCCCCAGGACATATGCAACTGAAAACTCACACCCCAGAAGTGACTCGAACCCATACTCCCAGAAGCAACGCAACTGGTATGTACAAGACGCCTTAATCCACTTGACCATCACGACCGGACAAAATGAGGTGATAGCCGAGGCTATATGAACCACCCCACCGCCGGCACTCGGATAGTTATCTTGGGCATAGCATTTTACCAAATCACCTCATTCTTTGGGGCACACGTGAGGAACACAAATGCGAACAAGCCTGAATGGTCCCCAGGACATATGCAACTGAAAACTCACACCCCAGAAGTGACTCGAACCCATACTCCCAGAAGCAACGCAACTGGTATGTACAAGACGCCTTAATCCACTTGACCATCACGACAGGACAAAATGAGGTGGTAGCCGAGGCTATATGAACCACCCCACCGCCGGCACTCGGATAGTTATCTTGGGCATAGCATTTTACCAAATCACCTCATTCTTTGGGGCACACGTGAGGAACACAAATGCGAACAAGCCTGAATGGTCCCCAGGACATATGCAACTGAAAACTCACACCCCAGAAGTGACTCGAACCCATACTCCCAGAAGCAACGCAACTGGTATGTACAAGACGCCTTAATCCACTTGACCATCACGACCGGACAAAATGAGGTGATAGCCGAGGCTATATGAACCACCCCACCGCCGGCACTCGGATAGTTATCTTGGGCATAGCATTTTACCAAATCACCTCATTCTTTGGGGCACACGTGAGGAACACAAATGCGAACAAGCCTGAATGGTCCCCAGGACATATGCAACTGAAAACTCACACCCCAGAAGTGACTCGAACCCATACTCCCAGAAGCAACGCAACTGGTATGTACAAGACGCCTTAATCCACTTGACCATCACGACCGGACAAAATGAGGTGATAGCCGAGGCTATATGAACCACCCCACCGCCGGCACTCGGATAGTTATCTTGGGCATAGCATTTTACCAAATCACCTCATTCTTTGGGGCACACGTGAGGAACACAAATGCGAACAAGCCTGAATGGTCCCCAGGACATATGCAACTGAAAACTCACACCCCAGAAGTGACTCGAACCCATACTCCCAGAAGCAACGCAACTGGTATGTACAAGACGCCTTAATCCACTTGACCATCACGACCGGACAAAATGAGGTGATAGCCGAGGCTATATGAACCACCCCACCGCCGGCACTCGGATAGTTATCTTGGGCATAGCATTTTACCAAATCACCTCATTCTTTGGGGCACACGTAAAAATGCTATGCCCAAGATAACTATCCGAGTGCCGGCGGTGGGGTGGTTCATATAGCCTCGGCTATCACCTCATTTTGTCCGGTCGTGATGGTCAAGTGGATTAAGGCGCCCTGTAGTTACCAGTTGCGTTGCTTCTGGGAGTATGGGTTCGAGTCACTTCTGGGGTGTGAGTTTTCATTCGCATATAGTCCTGGGGACCATTCAGGCTTGTTCGCATTTGTGTTCCTCACGTGTGCCCCAAAGAATGAGGTGATTTGGTGAAATGCTATGCCCAAGATTACCATCCGAGTTGCCGTCGGGGAAGTGGCTCAAATAGCCTCGGCTATCACTTCCTTTTGACGGCCGTGATGGTCAAGCGGATTAAAGCGCCCTGTAGTTACCAGTTGCGTTGCTTCTGGGAGTATGGGTTCGAGTCACTTCTGGGGTGTGAGTTTTCATTCGCATATAGTCCTGGGGACCATTCAGGCTTGTTCGCATTTGTGTTCCTCACGTGTGCCCCAAAGAATGAGGTGATTTGGTGAAATGCTATGCCCAAGATTACCATCCGAGTTGCCGTCGGGGAAGTGGCTCAAATAGCCTCGGCTATCACTTCCTTTTGACGGCCGTGATGGTCAAGCGGATTAAGGCGCCCTGTAGTTACCAGTTGCGTTGCTTCTGGGAGTATGGGTTCGAGTCACTTCTGGGGTGTGAGTTTTCATTCGCATATAGTCCTGGGGACCATTCAGGCTTGTTCGCATTTGTGTTCCTCACGTGTGCCCCAAAGAATGAGGTGATTTGGTGAAATGCTATGCCCAAGATTACCATCCGAGTTGCCGTCGGGGAAGTGGCTCAAATAGCCTCGGCTATCACTTCCTTTTGACGGCCGTGATGGTCAAGCGGATTAAGGCGCCCTGTAGTTACCAGTTGCGTTGCTTCTGGGAGTATGGGTTCGAGTCACTTCTGGGGTGTGAGTTTTCATTCGCATATAGTCCTGGGGACCATTCAGGCTTGTTCGCATATATATATATATATATATATATATATATATCCATATATATATATATATATATATATATATATATATCAATATATATATATATATATATATATATATATATATATATATATATATATATATATATATATATATATATATATATATATATATATATATATATATATATATGTGTGTGTGTGTGTGTGTATTTTCTTTAAAAATGTTATATTTTTAAATATATATGTATATTTAAATATTGATCTGAGCCTGTATGGATATGGAGCCTGTGGGTCCAGGAGGCCATCTGTGTCCCCTCAGATGGTCTCCCTTATTACAGGTTGTGTCTATGGATGTGTGTGTGTGTGAGTGTGAGTGTCGTTGTAAGTGTCCGGGTGAGTGCTGGTGTCCCTGTGAGTGTCCGGATGATTATGTGTCCGGTTACATCTGTGGTTTCGGGAGGCCATCTGTGTCCCCTCAGAGGGTCTCCCTTATCACAGTCTATGGGTGTGTGTGTGTGTGTCCCTGTGAATGTTCGGATAAGGGTGTGTGTGTGTGTGTGTGTGTGTGTGTGTGTGTGTGTGTGTGTGTGTGTGTGAGTGTCCGGATTTATGTGAGGTTTGGTTCCAGGAACCATTTGTGTCCCTCCTACCCCAAATCTCCTCCCTGATTCCCAACGTGGGTTCGAATCCCAGGTGATTAGACCTACCCTAGGTCTATGGATCCAAGGTATCCATCCGTGGGCTCAACGGATTTCACCCCTTCCCCACTTTCCTAGGGCCAGGCCAATTCCAGCTATCCGGGGAACCTGTCGAAACAGAGGCAGCTACAGGAGGGGACACACAAATATTTGTGCCCTGCAGTTACACAACCGTTCCGACAGGCTCGATCGCAATCTATCCAGATGAGAACACGTTCTCCTCCGACTAGACCACGCTGGAGTCGCTGTATGTTTAAAATTTGGTTCCTTTATTTATAGTTAGTATTTTTGGTGTATTAATTGATTTGTTTTATATTTTTAATGACTTACGTAGAGTGATTTAGGGAGTCGGGGGAGGTGGGGGGGAGCGGGGGTGGGAAGCGTGTGTAGTAGATTATACGAGATCGTGGTTAGTTAGTATTTATCTAGTTGTGTTCACCTAGTTGTTCTTGCGAGGGTTGAGCTCTGCTCTTTCGGCCAGCCTCTCAACTGTCAGTCAATCAATTTTTACTAGCTATAAAAAAAAATCCACATACACACACCCAAGAAGCAGCCCGTAACAGGTGTCTAATGCCCAAGTACCTATGTACTGCTAGGTAAGAGGAGCATCAGAATGAATGAAACTCTGCTGATTTTCGTTTGCGCCATCACCGGGGGATCGAACTTTGACCCTAGGATTACGAGTCGAGAGCGCTGTCCACTCAGCTATAAAGCCCCCTAGTGTGTGTATTGGTGCAAAAGATAATTTGGGAGAGGTGAATGGAAAGGAATGATGTTTGGTGGCCTTGAAGGCACTGGCTGGAAGAGGGTTGCCAGTTATGAATTTAAATTATAAATTTATTAAGATAGGATATATATGCAAAAGACGTTGTGAGAGATAGTAAGAAAAGTGTTTCTGACTGAGGTTAGGTACTGTGTGATTGACTTGTATGTTAGGAAAAAGAATATTTATCAGAAACATAGATGATCATTAGAAATGTTTGTTTGCAAATAGTTGCAAATTATTGGGTAAAAAGCCAATGGTTACCGTACCTTGAACAAACACACGTGAGCACAATTAGTCGACGGGGGTCATAGAGTGAGAGTGAACAGCGAAACAGTAACAAAAAATGTGACAATAATGGGAAACTATGTCATTCAAACGTATACATATTAACCATATAAATTACAGTAACACAAAACGCGCGCATACGTACATATGTCAATCAATTTACATAAATAAACATTCACTAATATGAACCTTTAAAATGTACACATACAGATAATTACCGTACACATGTCAGTTTAATTACAGGTACACATAAACACATATAGCTTCACGTGTCTGTCGGTCATGACAATAGTACACATGGATACGAATACAAAACAGTCCATTATCAACTAGTGTGTGTGTGTGTAGGTGTATTCTCACCTGGTTCTGTTTGCAGGGGTTGAGCTCTGGCTCTTTGGTCCCGCCTTTGTGTGTGTGTGTGTGTATTTTCTTTAAAAATGTTATATTTATATATATATATATAAATATATATATATATGAATATATATATATATATATATATATATATATATATATATATATATATATATATATATATATATATATATATATATATATATATATATATATATATATATATATGTGTGTGTAGTAGTAGTAGGCATCCTTCAGTCTCGGGAGACTATGGAGTTGCGCCCTAGTTGTCAATCCTGGTGCAGCGTCTGGTGTGACTGATGAGGCCAATCCGAGAGTGGCAGTCCATCCCACACCGAGCACAAACGAAGTCCGATTCTGGTCTGTCTTCCTGGTTACCGGCTTTCCTTCTCTGTCTCTTTGCCTCCGATTCCTTGGCAAGTGACTCCTCGAACTTGGAGAGACCTCGTTGAACAGACTGCCTCCAGGCTGAACGGTCTGCAGCCAGTGTCTCCCATATAGCAAGATCGACGTCCATGGCTTTCAGGTCCCTTTTGCATACGTCTTTGTACCGTAGCTGGGGCTTGCCTACTGGACGCTTTCCCTGCCTCAGCTCTCCATACAGGAGATCCTTGGGGATCCTGCCGTCGCCCATTCGCACAACGTGCCCGAGCCAGCGCATTCGTCTCTGTTTCAGCATTGTGTACATGCTGGTGATTCTTGCTCTCCCCAAGACGTTGTTGTTTGTCACCTTGTCCTGCCAGGTGATGTCCAAGATGTGTCTAAGGCAGCGCATGTGGTAGGCATTCAGCCGTCTTTCCTGACGGGCGCGGAGTGTCCAAGACTCACTGCCATAAAGGAGAGTGCTCAGGACACAGGCTCTGTAAACCTGAATCTTAGTATACTCAGTCAGCCTATTGTTGGCCCACACTCTCTTTGTCAGTTTGGACATGGTAGTAGATGCCTTACCGATGCGTTTGTTTAGCTCCGTATCAAGAGAGAGGGAGTCAGAGATTGTGGAGCCCAGGTACACGAAGTCGTGAACAACTTCCAGTTTGGAATCAGAGATGCCGATGTCAGGTGGGGAGTCCACTCCTTGTCCCATGACTTGTGTTTTCTTCAGACTGATGGTGAGTCCGAAAGCCTGAGAGGCCTCGCTGAAGCGGGTTATGAGCCGTTGGAGGTCTTCAGCTGAGTGGGCAGTGACTGCTGCGTCGTCGGCAAAGAGGAAGTCGCGCAGACACCTCAGCCGAACCTTTGTCTTGGCTCTCAGCCTGGCGAGGTTAAAGAGCTTCCCATCCGACCTGGTCCGGAGGTAAATGCCTTCCGTGACAGATCCGAAGGCGTGCCGCAGCATAACTGCGAAGAAAATCCCGAATAGGGTTGGAGCCAGTACGCAGCCCTGCTTTACTCCACTTCGGATGTCAAAGGCGCCTGATGTTAGGCCATCAAAGACCACGGTGCCCCTCATGTTCTCATGGAAAGATCTGATGATGCTGAGGAGCCTGGGTGGGCATCCGATCTTGGGGAGGATCTTGAACAGGCCATCCCTGCTGACGAGGTCGAAGGCCTTCGTCAGGTCTATGAAGGCTACAAAGAGTGGCTGCTTCTGTTCCCTGCATTTCTCCTGCAGTTGTCTGAGGGAAAAGACCATGTCGATATATATATATATATATAACTGAAAACTCACACCCCAGAAGTGACTCGAACCCATACTCCCAGAAGCATCGCAACTGGTATGTACAAGACGCCTTAATCCACTTGACCATCACGACCGGACATAATGAGGTGATAGCCGAGGCTATATGAACCACCCCACCGCCGGCACTCGGATAGTTATCTTGGGCATAGCATTTTACCAAATCACCTCATTCTTTGGGGCACACGTGAGGAACACAAATGCGAACAAGCCTGAATGGTCCCCAGGACATTTGCAACTGAAAACTCACACCCCAGAAGTGACTCGAACCCATACTCCCAGAAGCATCGCAACTGGTATGTACAAGACGCCTTAATCCACTTGACCATCACGACCGGACATAATGAGGTGATAGCCGAGGCTATATGAACCACCCCACCGCCGGCACTCGGATAGTTATCTTGGGCATAGCATTTTACCAAATCACCTCATTCTTTGGGGCACACGTGAGGAACACAAATGCGAACAAGCCTGAATGGTCCCCAGGACATATGCAACTGAAAACTCACACCCCAGAAGTGACTCGAACCCATACTCCCAGAAGCATCGCAACTGGTATGTACAAGACGCCTTAATCCACTTGACCATCACGACCGGACATAATGAGGTGATAGCCGAGGCTATATGAACCACCCCACCGCCGGCACTCGGATAGTTATCTTGGGCATAGCATTTTACCAAATCACCTCATTCTTTGGGGCACACGTGTCTTGTACATACCAGTTGCGATGCTTCTGGGAGTATGGGTTCGAGTCACTTCTGGGGTGTGAGTTTTCAGTTGCATATGTCCTGGGGACCATTCAGGCTTGTTCGCATTTGTGTTCCTCACGTGTGCCCCAAAGAATGAGGTGATTTGGTAAAATGCTATGCCCAAGATAACTATCCGAGTGCCGGCGGTGGGGTGGTTCATATAGCCTCGGCTATCACCTCATTATGTCCGGTCGTGATGGTCAAGTGGATTAAGGCGTCTTGTACATACCAGTTGCGATGCTTCTGGGAGTATGGGTTCGAGTCACTTCTGGGGTGTGAGTTTTCAGTTGCATATGTCCTGGGGACCATTCAGGCTTGTTCGCATTTGTGTTCCTCACGTGTGCCCCAAAGAATGAGGTGATTTGGTAAAATGCTATGCCCAAGATAACTATCCGAGTGCCGGCGGTGGGGTGGTTCATATAGCCTCGGCTATCACCTCATTATGTCCGGTCGTGATGGTCAAGTGGATTAAGGCGTCTTGTACATACCAGTTGCGATGCTTCTGGGAGTATGGGTTCGAGTCACTTCTGGGGTGTGAGTTTTCAGTTGCATATGTCCTGGGGACCATTCAGGCTTGTTCGCATTTGTGTTCCTCACGTGTGCCCCAAAGAATGAGGTGATTTGGTAAAATGCTATGCCCAAGATAACTATCCGAGTGCCGGCGGTGGGGTGGTTCATATAGCCTCGGCTATCACCTCATTATGTCCGGTCGTGATGGTCAAGTGGATTAAGGCGTCTTGTACATACCAGTTGCGATGCTTCTGGGAGTATGGGTTCGAGTCACTTCTGGGGTGTGAGTTTTCAGTTGCATATGTCCTGGGGACCATTCAGGCTTGTTCATATATATATATATATATATATATATATATATATATATATATATATATATATATATATATATATATATATATATACAAATATATATATATATAAATATACATGAAAAAAAAATATATGTATATATATATATATATATATATATATATATATATATATATATATATATATATATATATATATATATATATATATATATATATATATATATATATATTTACCAATATATATATATGACATTGTCAGACCACGGAGGAAAAATGAAACAGGAATTTCCTTAAGTACTTTCGTATATTAAATACATCTTCAGAAGGTCAATATAAAATTAAATATACGAAAGTACTTGAGGAAATTCCTGTTTCATTTTTCCTCCGTGGTCTGACATTGTCACATTCTTAATCACGTGTTTATTTTCGTGATATACACACACACACACACACATATATATA